>NC_053492.1:402568148-402580648 GCF_905171775.1 Rana temporaria | reverse complement strand
AGAGTCACACAGCTTACATCCAGGATTTATACATTCTTCTCATTTTAGGACGATTATGAATCCATGGATGAAACTTGTGTTTCTCTTATTTGTTACATAAAATAAAGCACTTATTTTCTCTTTTTTCGTCCCTTGTTATATGTCAGTGCTGCTGATCTCATGCAGCCTCTTGCAGCCACTTCATATCTTATAGGTGTACCAGTGATGGCTGGGATGGGTCTCCGGATGGCTGCAACAGTGGACCATACTTGTGTAATAATGGTGGCCTCACACCTAATTATCTGATGGAATGAATGTTATCCAATCTATTAATTATTGTTTTAGAAAAATCAATATGTTTTTTTTATTATTCTGAACAGACAAATCGACACATTTACAATTGTATATAATTCGTTCTATGTATGGACACCTTTATATGGACATTTAGGATCTTCTTCAGAAGCCTGGATGACAACACAAGGGCACAACTGGGTGGCAAGGACAGAGTGTTGTCACCCTGTATGAGGAAGTACCTGAACATAGGACCATCATGGCAGGATCACCAGCTATTATGTTAATGGTGGCTGTAGAGATGAGAAAGACATTTGAAATTAACATGCTGAAGTTTGTATGAGAATTTAGAGATTTGGGTTTACAGAAGCCAGAACCGAACTTTCTCCAGATTGTAGTTTTGCTAAGATTGGTTATCTCCAGTCTTCATGCTGGGGGTCTACAGTTGTCCTAGGTAGGTACCACACACTGGTATTGGAGAAGGAGCACTTTATGGATGTAGTGTATATTAACTCATTCATTATACTGCAGATACCTGCTCAGCAAGTGAAAGGAGTCAGTTCATTCTTGTCTTCATTACTGCCTTGAAAAAAAAATCCTATTCAGGGACAGACCTTGGTGGACCCCTCAAATAAATGCTGGCGAGACCACCTACCTGTACACAAGATGTCCTCCATAATCCACTTGTCTCAAATTCTGTATGAACATTCCAACAGAAATCTAACCATGTATGGTCTGCTTAATGGACAACTATGGAGGTGGTGTACTTTCTCCTGAGCTACCATCCAAGTATGGTTCCATAGGTCCAATACGCCCATGTGTGGTCTTCTTAATGGACAACTATGGAGGTGATGTACTTTCTCCTAAACAATCATCCAAGTATGGTTCCCTAGGTCCAATACGCCCATGTATGGTCTGCTTAATGGACAACTATGGAGGTGGTGTACTTTCTCCTGAGCTACCATCCAAGTATGGTTCCATAGGTCCAATACGCCCATGTGTGGTCTTCTTAATGGACAACTATGGAGGTGATGTACTTTCTCCTAAACAATCATCCAAGTATGGTTCCCTAGGTCCAATACGCCCATGTATGGTCTGCTTAATGGACAACTATGGAGGTGGTGTACTTTCTCCTAAGCTACCTTCCAAGTATGGTTCCCTAGGTCCAATAAGCCCATGTGTGGTTTGCTTGAGGCTCCAAAATTCGTTGGCTTCCTGTACATGTGAAAAATGCGTTTTTGTGCCGACTTGTAGTAGCATTTTAGTAGCTGTTAAAAACGTTTAAATAGGAGCACTAGGAGCATTTATCTGCGTTTTTACAGTTAAAAAAAAAAAGCTGTTAGGAACGTTTGAGTAGTGAAGGAGCATTAATGCACATTAGTGTTTTTCATAAGCTCAAAAAAAAAAAAATTGCCTTTTTTTGACAGCTTCTAGTAATATTAGAAGAAGCTTTGAAGCATATAAGCATTTTATTTGCGTTTTTTGCAGTATATAAAGAAGGGGGGGGGGTAAACTGCTAAAAAATAAATAAAAATAAGCTGTAGGGGCATTTTCTTAGCAAGCAGTAAGGAGCGTTTGAGAGCATTCAGATTTTTTTTCTGCTGGGGGAAAAAAAACACTCCAAAAACTCTGAAACATTTTTTCTTCTGCTCCTAGATGCTGAAGCTCCAAAAATGTAGTGTGCATGGACACATAGGATAACATTATTTAGCATAAAAAGGGTAATGTGCATGGAGCCTCAGGCTTAAAAAACGTCCATTCAGAGCATTTTTTTGTACAAAGTTTAGATGAGTTTAGGAGAGTTTTACGTTTTTTCTGCCAGTGAGCTCCAATCAGAAACACGAATGAAGGATAACATTGGGTTGCTTCTACAGGCACAAAACTCCTGTAGAAGCGACGTTTTTTATTGCAGTGTGCATGGATCCCACTGTCTTAAAAAGTTTGTGTCCTGCCTGTACAATGCAGGCACATTTAATTACAGGCATGTTTTAATCTTAACGTTAGGGCAGAAAAAAAACAAAAACCTCTTCTGGTTTGCATTTTTGATTGGAGTTTTCTGGCAGGAAAAAAAAATGCATAACTCTCCAAAACTCTATATAAAAACAAATCTATATATAAGCGTTAAGCCCAGTGTGCATGAAGTTGAAGCCTTTTCAGACTTCAAAATAGTATTTCACCAAGATAAATTTTAAATATATTATTTAAATCTTTATAATTTTGTATTGGGGGGGGGGGGGGGGCAATTATACTGGGCCACCTTGTAAAAAAAAAAAACACTGATCCAATTCCATTCTGATCCTATATTTGTGTGCCTGTAGGCTCAAGTGAGGGGATCTGATCCTGAAGAGAGTTTTGCGTTTTTGTACATCTGCAGGATAGAAACCCTTTTGCATAACCAGACAGGAACAAACAAGACAACAACAATGTATGCTTGTGTATAAGAAAATGGTGATCTAAAAAATAATATATATATATATATATATATATATATATATATATATATATATATATATATATATATATAAATAAATAAATAAATAAATAAATAAATAAATAAATGGGGGGATATAACAAGGAGGATGTTAAAATAAAAAATAAAAATAAAAAAAGCATACATACACTGTGTGTGTGTGTAGACATTTACAGTTTCCATGAACCAATCAGAAGTCTGGAATAAATAAATAAAAATTATAATACAGAATATATATATATATATATATATATATATATATATATATATATTATCATTTTTTTTCTCAATATCTGATTGGTCGGTTTGTGTTCAGGTACACCCACAAGGTGTCGATTGCCCAGCAGAATATCATTATACCAAACCATTATTTGGGGAAACCAGCTGAATCTAACAAATGTATAAAATATTTGTCATTTTTTTTTTTACTTTCATATTAACGGGCAACTTGTTACTATAATGAAGTTAGAAGAGCTCTCTTGTAGCTGTATTACCAAGTCATCCCCCAAAGACCTATGGAATTTGGTTTAAGATACAAGTTGAAAATAAAAGTCCCACATATCATAAATGTTATAATGAACAGAGAACTAACACCACTTTTTTTATGTTTGCATATATTTATATTTTACCCCTGTATGGTGTTCCAAAGGAATAGGATTTTGACAATCCAATACTGTTTAATTTAAAATGGGAGGTGAACGTCAAACTACCTTACAGACCATCTATTTATTATTAATAAATTATTATTATGATATGATTACAATTTCTGCACTAACAGGTAGATCTATAAATGGGATTAAGTTACTAAAAAGTTATAGAAACTGTTCACTTATCAATGTGAAAGTTTACAATGTTTTTTTGTTTTTTTTGTAAATAAAGGGAAGATGTGTTCACTAATCAAGTGCAAGGGAAAAACACCACAAGGAAACAAATACCATTTTATATATGAGATTGGACGATTGCAGAGAATACAGCTTCAGGTCTCCTTCCCCCTAGTAAATCCTCCCCATGGTGGAGTTGCACTATTTACTTTACTCAGCAGGTAAGAAAATGAGGACACAGAGACTGCAGATCCATTAGTCTGATGTTTTATTATTATGGGAAGAGGGGGTATGCAGATACGTAGGGGTGATGTGAAATACCATTTTTTTTATTATTATTTTTTTTTTTTTTTTCAGTTTACAAGCATTTGTTTTTTTTTTCTTCCACTTACACAGGGACAAACAGATCCGAATCTTCAGTGACACAAATGAGGCAAGTGCTGGATGGAGACATCGATTAAATAGTGAGGCCAATTGAACTAAAGAGGCGGTACAGAATGGGGTGATCTACTAGATACAATGTGCAGTACACAGAGAACAGGCTGCAGAGGAGGCGTGGCTGGGAACAGCCTGGCAGGTCACTACAAAGTAAAGGAGGGGTTCCCATACTTTCTGCACTACTTCCTAGTGAACTGCTCTGGTATGGCTGCCTCCATGTCAGTGTGGGTACCAGCATCCTCTGCAGCAGGAAAGATGCCTTATTTTTCAGGGGTGGGTGCTGGGGGGGGGGGGGGGGGGGGGAAAAAATTCAGTGCGACATATTCATCCAATTGGCAGGAAGTCTCTAGTGTAAATTTTCTTTGTAATAGATCTTTGTGGTGGGAAGGGTGCAGTGGCTTGTTCTGCAAACCCCCAAGTCTCATATCATGAATTTGGTTTCTCCAGAAAAAAAGGGGGAGGGGCTTGGGTTAGGTGATATTAATTCGAAACAATATAATTAAACTAAAAATAAAGTGGGTCCTAGAAACGGACCTAATATTTACACATTCCTGCTGCCACATGCAGCAAGAGGATACAAGTCCCATAGAAGGTACCTTGGGAGACAGAGCACTGTGTACAGGTTCTGATGCAGATGGGTTGGTTGGGGTGCCTTCCATCTATATACACTTAGGTGTGATGGTGGAGCTTTGGGTTAAAAGTAAAAATGTAGAAGTGGTCCATGGAAGGACTTATTCCAATACTGTCTGTAGAAACCACAGTCCACATCCCAGGTTCAGACAGCGAATAAATAAATCACTTTGTGAGTGTCCAGGCACAAGTTAACTGACACTAAGGGGTCTGTCCCTCCATCAGACTCCAACTATTGCCTCCAGTTCTTTGTCGACACCATCCGACACCTCTAGGGGCGCTCCTTCCCATGTACATGCTGTAGTGTAGGGTTTCCATGACTGGTGTGCTTGGCCCTCATCTCACAAGACCTGGAACCTCCAGGATGCCTGATCTTTGTAGTCCAGACAGTCGGTGGAGTTAAAGTTAAGTTTCCAGGAGGAGGCGGTTGTCTGGTCCTTGTAGTCCAGGCAGTCAGAGGAATTGAATGGTAGTCCTGTGCTGGCATAGCCCTGGTGATGGTGGTGGTGATGGTGGTGGCTGGCGGACTGGCCCAGGTGATGGTGATGATGGTGGTGGCTGGACATGGAGGATGGGGCCATAGGACTAAGCTGATGGGGGTGGTGGTGAGAGTGCATTGGTGCCAGGTAGGAACTACAATCCACTCCTCCAAAGTAGGAGGAAGATGGGGCAGGGTAGCCCTGGGTATACCCGGCAGCTTGACTGTAGGACATAGGATAGGAAGCCGCAGAAGAAGAGCCGGAGCGCTGCATGCAGGAGGCGCTTCCGGTTCCTAGTGGGTCGGGCGCGGAGCCAGGGGCGGGGCCAGTGCCTGGGGAGATAGAGGCGGGGCTCCAGATCGAGGAGGCTATAGGAGTACTTCCATTCAGTGCTGCTCCTAGGCTGGGGTTCCCGGAAGAGTTGGAGCTGGAAGATGAAGAGGAGGAGGAAGAGCCAGAGCTGGACACTGCGGGAGGGGTGAACTGCCCACTGCTCTCCGATCCTGAGCTCTCCCGGGCGGGGCTGCACTTCTTCTTGGCCGGCCGGCTTTTGGCCCCCGCGCTGCTGTTCTGCTGTTGCTGCTGCTGCCGGCACTTAGCTCGGCGGTTCTTAAACCAGACCTGGGGTGTAGAGAGGAACGAGAACATCATTAATGGACTATTATAACCTCGTGAGACTATTGTAAATACTAGAACCTACACAGAGGAGTAATTAGTAATAGGAGTATTATAAATCCACAAAAATATTACTCATTCTGGAAATATTAATCCTCACTGTCAGTGTGTGCAGATCTAGTCCCAGGTTATAAAGAAGCCTGGAAGTTGGGGGACCAATGCTCCTTACATGAAACCTACTACAAGAAAGCAGATTGACTACAAGGAATAATACGATTAGAAGAATATATCTGTGGGTACTAAATTATTTCCAGGCTATAAAGATTCATGGAAGTTGGGGACGAATGCTCCTTACAAGAAACATACACACCACATAACAGAATGTTACTATAAGAAATATTCTAAAAGAGGGAAATATGATTGTAACACACAGGAATATTACTCAGTTGGGAAAATGATTAAAGCCTCACTGGCATTGCCAGTGTTCATAGGGTATAAATATTCCTGGAAGTTGGGGGGCTAACAACAAGAATCATAAAAACACCACACAACATAATATGTCTACAGGAAGATTACACAACAGATAAATAGGAGTAGTAAAACCCATAATGGGAACTTTAATCCTCACTTCCATTGCCAATGTGTACATTGGTCTATTCCTGGGTTATGGAGATTGTTGGAAGTTGGGGGGGGGGTTAACAACAAGAAACAAACATCACACAACATAATATTACTACAAGGAAATAATAGGAGTAGTAAAACCCACAGGAGTATTACTCTTAATGGGAACTTTAATCCTCACTTCCATTGCCAATGTGTACATGGGTCTATTCCTGGGTTATAAAGATTGTTGTAAGTTGGGGGGGGGGGGGGTTAACAACAAGAAACAAACATCACAC
Source organism: Rana temporaria (assembly GCF_905171775.1). Taxonomy (NCBI): domain Eukaryota; kingdom Metazoa; phylum Chordata; class Amphibia; order Anura; family Ranidae; genus Rana; species Rana temporaria. The sequence continues at coordinate 402,574,026 of NC_053492.1, read as the reverse complement.
AACACAATATTACTACAAGGAATATTACACTAACGAAAAATAATAGGAGTAGTAAAACCCCCAGGAGTATTACTCCTAATGGGAACTTTAATCCTCACTTCCATTGCCAGTGTGTACATGGGTCTATTCCTGGGTTATAAAGAACTAACACTATTTACAAGAGACATATCACTGAACAGAAAATACCTATATATGTAATATTATACAACAAACGAATAAGGTTATAATACATATATTACTCAAAGTATCTATTCTTAGGTTATAAATATTCCAGGACGTTGGGGGCTAACACTCCTCACAGGAAACATAAAAACAAGGAATATTATAAAACAGGGAGATAATGAGATTATTATAATACACATACTACTCGAAGTGAGCATTAATCCTCGCTGCCAGTGTGTACAGGTCTATACCTATGTAATTAAGTTCTTGGAAAGAACAAAAACTTCCTGCAGGAACGAAAACAAACAAACAAACAAAACAAAAAACACACACACAAATGTCCCTACAGGAAAGTTAAATCCAGAGGAATAATAACCTTATTTTAAACACACAGGAATATTACTACTAGTAGGAACAATACTATGTTCTGTTTTTTCTTTATAAAGTTTGTCGGTGTTGACTCGTGTTTCTGATTGGAGTTCACTGGCAGAAAAAACGTAAAACTCTCCTAAACTTTGTACAAAAAATGCTCTATATGGACATTTTTTACTCCAAAAAGAACATACTTTTTTTTTTAAGCCCAGTGTCCATGGAACCTCACAGGATGCTACAAGGAGCATTCTAAACAGTGGGATAGGTTCCAGGACATATTATAACTGCCATTATATATAATAATTAATAGTCTGATAAACGTAATACTGGAACAGAGAAATAAAGAAATGCATTCATCAGCTTCCGAATAACCAGTAAGATTTAGAATACAACGAATACGAATTAGCACCCATAGTAGTACAGTGATCACCCAGCATATAGGAGGATTATTACTCACTGGCAATAACTGCACTGATCCATCAGTTTATACGGAGTAATCAAAATGAACTAGGAGTTTAATTATAAATGCACTACATATCCTCTAAAGGCTACACTTTCACCAGCAATCCATTAGTCAGAGTAGCAATAATGTAACTAAGGATCTGTTTAGGGAGTTACATGGGCGGCTATAAGAGGTAATCGTTCAATACATATACTTTAATCAAAAGGACTTGGAAACCAGGAGCAAAGTATGTCTAAGCAATAATAGATATAAGGTCCAGGAGCACACACACACACACACACACACACACACACACACACACACACACACACACACACACTATTACACGATTTACAATTAAAATAAACATTTTAAAGCAAAATCTACAATTTACTGATCATGACAGGTTCCCATCACCATAAAGAGACCTTATGTTTAACCCGATCTCCCGAATGCAACAGGAGTGTGTAGGTCGTGTTCATACATTACATATTTGTGCACTTTCCACAAGGGAAGTAGCGATAAGAAAGTAAGTAATTAGAGAAAAAAAAAAAAATAATAATAAAAAAAAAAAAAAAAGGTCTTCATTGCATTGAGGAGCAAGCTTAGCAAAATGGTCAGAAAGTGTAAGTATCCTTACAACATTGCCATGGTTATCTGTAAGGTACAATTTGCTTGCTTACATTCATCAGGTATTGAAAGCGAGTGTCCAATTTATAAATGTAGTAAAACTCTCAGAAACAATTATTCCTTTACAGATGATCCACCAACATTACGCCTCACAATTATAAGTATTCAAATGTGAGAAGTAGGAGCTGTGCCACCCCAGATCACAGCTGGCAGTGGTGGGCATGGGACCCCGGGCACTCCCAGGTATCTTAAGGCTGGATGGACACAGACAACTAAAATTGCCCTGTGTGTCTGTTAGGAGATCCTCCAGTTTGCAGACAACCATTCCCTCCAGGTTAGGAAATCCAATTATAGATCATATTTCCAGATACACGGCCCAGCCATTAAAATTCTGGAAATATTTATTATACTTAATTCCTAAATAAGCGAAATTCAAACGCCAAGTCCCCATATCCCAATTAATAAGTAGTTTGCATCCGATGTGTAAGCACTCTCTAGACTACACACATTGTTAGAAAGACAAACTTTAGAGAGAAAACATGGAGAGCCAAGCAGATGGGTAATAAAGAATGAAGCGACACCATCCGGACGTGGAGTGGGAACTGAATAATTTACTCTTTGATGACAGGTTTTGGGGTCTATTAGAAGTTCATATATACACACACACACATGCAACCTGGTCGACCATTGCATCAAAAAGCTACAGAAGCTATATTTTGTCCAGATATGGACAGTTCAGGCTTTTACAGAAGAGTGTTACAACACAAAAAAAATGTAGATTGGGACTTGTATCTCCAAAAAATTCTCAGAAATTGAATCTCAAACTCTAGCTTGGTCAGTTGAGTAAGCTCCATTAACTATGCTGCACTAAGGTCTCAACTACACTTAACTTCCTGCAGGGGGCGCCACATTCATGTTCATCTAGTTCAGTTCTAGATCCAATTCGTTTTTGCATCTAGACCTCATGTGCTCTACCAGCGTACCATCTACTTGTTGGCACTTGTGTGGTGCCAAGCCATGTTTTAGGACACCCTGATAAAGAGGCCCCAAGTCACACCCATCTGGTGTGGTTCACTGTCCCACAGACTTTCTGGAGCCAGCCCTATCCACACCTACAGAAACCAAATGTCACCCACAGCAGACATGAACAGTAATGGATGGCTCTGGGTGCCTTGCACCCAATGTCCTCTATGCAGATAGACCACAGCCATCATCTATAGTAGGGTGCCTATCCCTATTCTTCCATAGTAGACAACATCTCATAAATTCACTTTAAGAGCCGAAATGGGAAGTTCACCCTCCCTCCAAATAATTTCTCTCTTGCGGTGGATGATCACCTAGTCAGCAAATAAAAATAATAATACAAAAAAAAATACAAAACGTTGTAGAAGAGGCCTTAGCGGTGAATGAGAATGGAAATGGTGGGGAGTATTGAGAGTATGGACAGGATGAACTGGGGCACTCCTGGGTCGGATGAACGCACCTGAACGCGGGACTCCGGTAAGTTGATCTTCAGGGCCACCTCCTCCCGCATGAAGATGTCCGGGTATCTGGTCTTGGCGAACAGCGCCTCCAGTATGTCCAACTGGGAGCGTGTGAACGTTGTGCGCTCCCGGCGCTGCTTCCGAGGGGTGGCTGTGGGGGACACATGGGACAAATATCAGTCACTGCACCCCAAATTCTAATAACCTTACAATGTAGAGCAGGGTTTCTCAACCGGCCAACCCGCACCTAGGGGGGAGACCTCTACATCTTTTACAAAAAATATTCTCATCTCCAGTTATTTATATATTTTTTTCCGAAATAATCCATGACGAATTTAAACAAGTAGTTGTGCCGGTAATAAATAAAACCACACCGAGGGGTACTTGGCCGACAATGTTTTTGTAAAAGTATTCAGAGAATGAGAAAGTTGAGAAACCCTGATCTGGAATTAATACAGACATAAAAATGTATATATTATACTAAAGTACATGAAATATCATTTTACTGGTGTCATTGCATTTAATAATATATAAACACCATTCAAATTACTTTGAATTTTTAATTAAGGATTTTTTACAGTTGGCTTCCCCTCATTTATTTGTCATCACGGTGTGGATTCTTAATAACAGTAATGTGTTGCTTTATAACCAAATTAAATATACAGAGTACAAGTGCATAATGTACATAGGGAAGACCAGACTTGGAGATCTGATACAACATAAACAGTTTAGATGTAATCATTTTTTTTAATTAAAAAGTCAGACAAGAAACGTTTAAAAAGCATGAAATATACCCTAAATATATAATTTTTTCTTAATAAGGATTCAGACATGAAGCTGTTAAAAATATATCACCTTACATTTATTAGTCAAAACTGTAACTATATTCTAAAATTAATTCTAAGTATCTTTTTTTTTCTTAAATAAGGAGTTAGACATGAATCTGATAGAAATAAAATGTATATAGAAAAATAAATATATCATTTATTTTATGTTCATGTCTGACTCCTTATTTAAGAATATAAAAACTATTTATATTATATTTAGGATTCATTTTATGTAGTTACAGTTTGACTCTTTTAAGAATGTGATTATATATATATATATATATATATATATATATATATATATATATATATATATATATAAAATTCTCTATCACATTCTTAAAAGAGTCAAACTAACTACATAAAATGAATCCTAAATATAATATAAATAAATATATTAAGGATTAATTTTATGTAGTTACAGTTTGACTCTTTTAAGAATGTGATTGAAATATATATATATATATATATATATATATATATATTCAATCACATTCTTAAAAGAGTCAAACTGTAACTACATAAAATTAATCCTAAATATATTTTTTTCTTAAATAGGAAGTCAGACATAAATCTGATAGAAATAATTATCTATCTATCTATAAAATTATTTCTATCAGATTTATGTCTGACTTCCTATCTATCTATAAAATTATTTCTATCAGATTTATGTCTGACTTCCCATTTAAGAAAAAAGTATATTTAGGATTAATTTTATGTAGTTACAGTTTGACTCTTTTAAGAATGTGATTGATTAGATATATATATAAATTACACACACACACACACACACACACACACACACACACACATTCTTAAATAGTCAAACTGTAACTACATACAATATATCCTAAATATATTTTTCTTTAATAAGAAGCCAGACATGAAACTTCCAAATACATAAAATATATACCCTAAAACCCCCAAAGATTGTGTAGTACAGAGAGCAATACATTATTATACAGCAATACATATATATACTTTGCAGAAGTGTCAACAATTGAAAAAAAGAATCTTCAGCGACTAAAATCGACACAATCCCAGGATTTGGATTCATGAGAAGATTTTAATCGGCTGGAAGGAATTGACTACGTTGCTGCGTTTTTAATTTCTTCAAAAATAGGTGAAAGTTTTTCGATTGTCGGAATAGTGAAATCATGACAATAAATCAGAGGACTGTAATGTGGGGACAGGACGATCATTGCAGAGTAAAGATACTTTTACTGCAGTCATTTAGGGAAGTATTGGAGCCCAGGCCTTCTGGGTAGTAACCCCCATACGATTTGGAAATAGAAGTCCCCTACCTACAATATTTAGAAGACTTCAGCCGCACAGCGACAAACTAATTAACGCCGAGCTGACCGTCATAAGAGTCGCTTTAAATAATCGGCCACCAATCGAGAGTCGCTTTAATTATCCGGCCACTAATTTAGATCCCTAAAATAATACACAGTCTTGCCTGTTTAGCTCTACATACACGTACAAGTACGTTATAAAGTTTGCGATAATTAAACGCGGCGCTATTCTGCGTTTGCTGACTCTCCAAAACTTAGAAAAAGTTTGAAAAGTATAGCGATGGCCGTACACAGGGATCAGTCTGCATGGAGGATCTAGGCCCTTCCTCCTGCTAGTAGATTTCCTCAGTCAGGTGACATGAATATTATTACTATCCATACACATCATTTCTCCATAGGACCCAACTATAGAATCGGGGTGTTCTATTGGTTACTAGATTTCCAATATTTAACAATTAACGCAACCCTTCAAAGGCATCACAACTACAATATGAAGACCTGTCTGCTATTCGTTGTCACGGCTGCGACATTTATTTATTCACTCAGCAATCCACTTCTTTTTCCTAATAAACAATATCTATAATCTGCGATGCTTCAGTTTTATTATTATTTCTACCACCTGCATGTCTGACTTTTATATAGAATGAAAAGCAATTCTATTAATCT